>NC_057804.1:229553552-229560246 GCF_018294505.1 Triticum aestivum | reverse complement strand
GGCTGAGGTGGCGGCATGCGATAGGGCGAGGCGGCGGCGCTGCTGACGTGGCACGAGCTGATTGGGCCGGGCGACGTGTCCGGCGGACATGTCCGGCACGGATGGACATGTCCGGCGGCGCGGGGAGGAGTTTGCTAGGGTTTGGACCCGGGATTTCGGGGGAGAGGGCATATATTTATAGGTAGAGGGAGCTAGGAGAGTCCAAATGAGGAGCGGTTTTCGCCCACACGATCGTGATTGAACGACCGAGATCATGGAGGGGAGTTAGATGGGTTTTGGGCCACTTTGGAATGGGTGTTGGGCTGCAAAGAGAAGGGGGCTTTTACGGTTACCCGGTTAACCGTTGGGGTACCAAACGAACTCCAAATGGCACAAAATTTGACAGGCGGTCTACCGGTGCTATACCAAGGCCACTTGGAAAGCCTCGGTCCATTTCGAGAATGTTTTGCACCCACTCACGAAAAGGGAGAAGAGGGGGATGCCGAAGGACATAGGAGCGCCGGATTGCAAAACGGACAACGAGGAAAAGGCTCGGATGCATGAGACGAACACGCATGCAATGCAATGCACATGATGACATGAAAAAAATGCAACACGCAAACAAATGACATGGCAACGAAGGGGAATAACATGCGGACACCTGGCGCATCGGATCCGGGGCGTTACAACACTCCTCCACTAACAAGAGATCTCGTCCCGAGATCTTAGGACCGAGATGGAAGAGAAAAAGGAAGAGGTGAAACAAGAACTGAAGAGAAGAAGCAAAGAATCGAGAGCACTCGAGAAAAGGAGAGCAACGACGAGAATGACGAGAATCGAAAGCTCACGGAATCAGATAGACTATGAAACCACTCTAGTTAGAACGAGATAAGAAACGAATAAGACTGAAAGGATTTAGATAGCACTCCGACTGAACAAGGAAAGAATAGAACAAGAACTAGAGAGGATGGAATGATACTTGATGAGCTCTTGCAGAATGAATTAAATCATGAAGAACCACCATGGAGAACTCCGGAAACAAAAGATGATGAGATAGAATGAAGGACGAACGAATAAGATGAGCGTTGCGATGATTTAGATGGAGGTTCCAACGAGATGACCGAGGAAATTGAACTCCGGAAAAGAAAAGATGAAAACACTTGGAACTAGAATTTATTCATCAAGAACAAACTCCGAAGGAAAGGATTACTCACTTGGATGAAATAAGAATAAGATTTATTGTATGCTTATCCTTCATCAAGTTAAAATGATGACAAACAATGGATTTGCATACTACTTATTCTTCTTGAAAAAAAGGATTGAGAAGTGACATAACAAAAACTTGAGAGGTCTTCATGAACCACCGGTAGGATTGAAAAGAATGAAAGGATTAATATGATGACAAAGGAAAAAGAATCTGAATGAACCACCGTTAGATTTCGAAAATGACTAATGAAAGAGACTTAATCACCGGGAAGAATTAGAAGAACCAATATGCTCGAGGGGATTTAGATGCAAAAGAACAAAGAGATCATGAGCTGATTAAAGAACAATTGAGCGAAGCACCGGGATAATTAGAGAGCGATAGCTGAAATGATGGCCTCCAGTGAAAAGAAACGGGAAAACAGCTTCTGACATACTCCGGATGGTTAAGAAAGAATATCTGTCAAACTGAAATAATTCGAGAGGATGATATGAAAAACTCTTCTTCGATCTTCAAGGCTGAGAAAGACGACGAGAAACACCACCGAAATTGTTGAGATACTCCGGGAGAATGAAAACTGAAAAGGTTGAGCCAACAATGAAAAAGATTTGAAATCGATCTTGGAAAAGACATGTGATTGATGGGATCCATTCTTACATCACGCTTGAAAAGAATTAAGAATAACTCCGGCGGAATAATTAGAAGAGTCAGGTAAGATCCTGGGAAAAGACCTGTGGGTTAGGGCCCACTGAAGAGAAAAAACACCGTTGAAAAGGATTGTTGAAGAGATAGATGATGCACCGGAACAATTGAAATATTTGAATGGGGTGACAACCTCGAATTAATAGGAACACAAACGAATCTCCTGAGATGTCTTGAACACTTCGGAAGGATAAACTGGCGAGAGGCGAACGAGCAAGGAGAACACTTGATCCTAGGGAAAGAATATGATCAACACCGAATACTTGAATTGGGTCCACGGGAAAAAGAAAGGGATGAAAAATGACGAACAAGACGAGAATTCACCGGTTGAATTAATTTACGAAAGACTGAAGAGGCTCCACACGACTGAGATAGATGGTCGAGAGAGACTCAGACTCTGGGAAGAGGGTGGGAGGGCGGGAAAGCAAAATCATCTTGGAAAGGGAAATCGACGAATAACTTGAAGAGAAAGCACCGGTTGAAATCATTGGGGAAAGAAGGCAAAGACTTCGCTCGAGTAGGATGCATACTCGATTACGGACTCCGGTTCCGAGAAGAAGAACAGGGAGGGCGGGTGGGAAAAGAAGACAACTGAGGATAGAACTCAATGATGAAGAGGCTCGAGTCAACTTGATGAGAAATGCACCGGATGAAAAGAGGATGGACAACGATCGGAAAACCAACTGCGTGATCCTAAGAAAAATTTTGAAGGGGAAGAGGAGTAATTCAAAACACCTGCGTCAAGATTCCTCACCAGAGCGACGAAGGGGCTGGGGAGTAAAAAGAATTCCTACTCTTTGATATAACTAGACTCCGAAAACAGTTTTCTTCTAGACTCAACAACGGCCAAACTACACGATCAATCAAGGGGGCTCCTAGGGTCGGTCGAGGCTCTGATACCAACTTGTCACGCCCAATAGGCGACCCTATCCAAAAGGAACTCGAAGGTCCCACCAAAGGATAGACCCGCATATTGAAACGCTTTTGCAAGGTGGATATCATTACATCAACATTACATAATAATGCCACACGAATACAACATCACAATACATCAGAGCATCATCCGACTACGGATGAAACACAAATAGAAACTCAAACGACATCCACCCTGCTAGCCCAGACTGCCGACCTGGAACCTATCCCCGATCGAAGAAGAAGAAGAAGAACTCAACGCAAGCAAGCATCGCTCTCGCATCATGATCATCGCACAACCTGTACCTGCAACTGTTGTTGTAGTAATCTGTGAGCCACGAGGACTCAGCAATCCCATTACCATGGGTATCAAGACTAGCAAAGCTCAATGGGAAAGGAAGGGGTAAAGTGGTGAGGTTGTAGTAGCGACTAAGCATATATGGTGGCTAACATACGCAAATAAGAGCGAGAAGAGAGCAAAAGCAACGGTCGTCAACTAGTAATGATCAAGAAGTGATCCTGAACTCCTACTTACGTCAACCATAACCTAGAAACCGTGTTCACTTTCCGGAATCCGCCGAAAAGAGACCATCACAGCTACACACGCGGTTGATGCGTTTTAATTCGGATCTGGTGTCAAGTTATCTACAACCGGACATTAACAAATTCCCATCTGCCTATAACCGCAGGCACGGCTTTCGAAAGATTATACCCTGCAGGGGTGTCCCAACTTAGCCCATGACAAGCTCTCGCGATCAACGAAGGAATAGACCTTCTCCCAGGAAGACCCGATCAGACTCGGAATCCCGGTTTACAAGAAATTTTGACAATGGTAAAACAAGACCAGCAAAGCCTCCCGCTGTGCCGACAAATCCCGATAGGAGCTGCACATATCTCGTTCTCAGGGCACACCGGATGAGCCAGACGTCGGGTTGGCATAGACCCTGGTTGCCCAGGGGGCGCCGGACATCGCTCGGTTTGGACCAACACTTAGACAAGCACTGGCCCGGGGGGGCTAAAATAAAGATGACCCTCGGGTTGGCCGACCCAAGGGAAAGGGAGGTGGTGGTGAGGCAAATGGTAAAACCAAGGTTGGGCCTTGCTGGACGAGTTTTATTCAAAGCCAACTGTCAAGGGGGTCCCATAAATCACCCGACCGCGTAAGGAACGCAAAATCCGGGAACATAACACCGGTATGACAGAAACTAGGGCGGCAAGAGTGGAACAAAACACCAGGCAAAAGGCCGAGTCTTCCACCCTTTACCAAGTATATAGATGCATTAATAATATAAGAGATATTGTGATATCCCAACCATAATCCTGTCCACCATGGAGCAATCTTCAACTTCACCTGCAACTATCAACGCTATAAGAGGGCTAAGCAAAAGCGGTAACATAGCCAATGAATGGTTTGCATAGGAAATGTGTCAAAGGTTAGAGGTTCATGGCAATTTGGGATGGCTTGATAAACAGGTAATAGGTAGCGCAACATAGCGATAGAACGAAGCAACTAGCATAGCAATGATAGTAGTGAGATCCAGGGTAGCGGTCATCTTGCCTGAAATCCCGCAAGGAAGAAGAACGAGTCCATGAAGAAAACGAACAGATGAAGCCGAACCAAGCGTAGATGAACGAATCCTCACGATCGCAACGAAACAGGAACTATCGAAAAGAAGCACACAACATAGTAAACACACCCCACATGAACAAGACATGATGCACAACAAGCATGATGCATGACAAAGCTACATGAAGCTACTCATGGTAAGAGATGATGCAAACAAGAGCAACACATCAAGGCAAGTTTAAATGAGACCAGGAACAACATATAACAATTCCGGTAAGTCCTCATATGCAAATTTCGAAATTGGTCCAGATCTTAATAAACCTTATGTTCAAGTTGTTAAACAGAAAGTTAAGACGCACAAAGATGATCTACACGAGATTCTAGTCAAGTTACATATAAAGTTCATTAGATTTGGAGCTACGGCCTAGAAGATATGAGCAAGACAAGTTAAATATGGCAATGATGCAAAATGCACCCAAACATCAAGCAAACACCTCAAAACAAAGATGCAACATGATAATATGAAACTACATGCAAAACTAAGCAAGTTTCATATAGAGCAGACTCAAAACGGAGCAACGGTTCAACACATGCACTCTATACAAGTTTAAAGGACAAGCTGTCCAAAACAGCAACTAGGCATATTGCAAGCATCAAAACAACAAACTACAGTACCACAACATAATAACAAAAGGCATGGGCATGATGTACAGGTAAAGCACAACAAAACATGAACAGTGAGCTATCTCCAGAAATCACTAGAACATGCTCAAACACACATGGTAAGATTGCAAGTTATAACAATTCAGACTTTGCAGAAAATAACATCGTGATGCAATGTTTAGAGCTATAAAACAACATGTTACAGGAAATTATAATAGCAAACAAAGGCATGGCATGAATGTACTAATTGCATAGATCAAGAGTCCCTTACTGACCATGAGCCAAAAAGGATCAGAAAATATGATGGCACCCACGTAAACATGGCAAGTTATATTACAGATTCATACATGGCAGGAACAGAATTATGAAGGCATGTTGATGAGCTTGTGCAACTCACTACAGAGCAATACATGGCATGGCAAGGCAACCAACAGTAAGAAGACATATTTGTGAAGCTAATCATGGCAATATCAAGGTCATAGGGTGCATGGATCACTAGTAAAACACATGGGAACAAGTGAACTTAATGTAAACAGGCTGACAGCAACATTATGAAGCAACTTTGGAGCAAGATATGAACAAGCTACAGCAAGCTATAAATGCAACCAGGGGCATGGATGGATAGATCATGACATGTAGATCAAAACATGTTTATACAACATCTCCAGATTATGCATAGAATGATTAGTAGCAACATGTTTATATAGCATCACGAAATAACAGATTCAGCCTAGCAAAACAACAACATCATGTACACTACTTAACAAGCTCGATACACTCACCACAAGTCATTGCATGACAAGATAAGCATAGCATCATCAAGAAGACATGTTTGTGAAACAAACCAAGGCAAGAACAAGTCCATAGCATGCAAGGATCAACTATAGCAACCTTGGCCAAATTGAATAACAAGTAAACAACCTGCCAGGAAACATTTTGAAGCAAAAGTAGAGCACGAAAAAGACATGCTAGACTACTCCATAATTTCAACCAAGGGCATGAATGGATAGACAATAACAACATGTTCAAAACACCCTTACTGAAGTATCTCAAAATATGCATGGATCTCTCTGTAGCATCAAGTTTACATGGCATCAAAATAATAGCAGAACAGGGACTAAAATCAGCAACATCACGATGCCTAGTTTGCATGCTTGTGCTAGTCACCACATTGATCACAAGAATACATAGTAAGCACCTCTATAAAGAAGACATAGCATAGTTCAAAACATATGTAGTCATCAACCTCATAGGATGCACACATCAATCATGGCAAAAATGACAGCAGAAAACATTATGAAGCACTCTTACAACAATGATTCAGGCACCTAAATGACCTCAAATTAATATGATGCAATGGAATGAAATGATGTACTCGTTGAGACGAACAATTTGACATATTACACGCACGAATCGGAGCTACGGATGCAGAGATATAGCACGTCAAACAGGGCATGAAAATAAGCAAATCTGGGGACTTAGCAGATTTAGCACCTCGGGGAAAAGTCAACGCGGCCGGGATCTCGCCGGAGAAACACGCCTGAGATGAGGAAGGAGGCCGGAGAGGTCGGGTCCGGCGAGGGGGGCGCCGGATCCGGCCTTCCCGCGGCCGGATCTGGCCGGGGCGGAGCGGAGGCGACGGCCGGGGCCGGCGGCGGAGCTCCGAG